>NC_135657.1:27488642-27518642 GCF_964188315.1 Podarcis muralis
GTTCAGGAAGTGTTATCAGTTCTAACCAACTGCTGGTTCTAAGGTTACGGGAAATAGTTAAAGTAATAAAGAAGTCCCACACCCAAATGTGCCTTCTGGCAGAGTTCTTGTATTTAAAGAGCTGCTTAGCAGACTGAATACAGCAGGTAAAGATGCATTGCCATGCGGAAAAAGCTTTATTCATTGGCTTTCTACATGTTAAAGACACTGGTTAGGGGTGAGGAAAGTGTGAAATCCATCTTGGGACTCAGCTAAAAGGTAAAGGTAAAGGTACCCCTGCCCGTACGGGCCAGTCTTGACAGACTCTGGGGTTGGTGCGCCCATCTCACTCTATAGGCCGGGGGCCAGCGCTGTCCGGAGACACTTCCGGGTCACGTGGCCAGCGTGACATTGCTGCTCTGGCGAGCCAGAGCCGCACACGGAAACGCCGTTTACCTTCCCGCTAGAAAGCGGTCCCTATTTATCTACTTGCACGCGGGGGTGCTTTCGACCTGCTAGGTTGGCAGGCGCTGGGACCGAGCAACGGGAGCGCACCCCGCCGCGGGGATTCGAACCGCCGACCTTTCGATCGGCAAGCCCTAGGCGCTGAGGCTTTTACCCACAGCGCCACCCGCGTCCCTCAGCTACTCAGGGACTCAGCTACTCGGCTGCAAATAAAACATTTTAAATGTGTTATAAAATGCTATATAGAAGTGTGACACTAGATGGCGACAGTGAACTATGCCAAATTCAATGTATTTTTCAAAACGCTTTTTTAAAAAGCATTTTCGCAGTGTTTTTTTTATAGGTGTGTAGATTCCACCTAGGTCTGGCTTTATCATGAAACAAGGCAAACATTGGATGCAGATTCCATCAAGGATGCAGCTTTCCTGCATCCAACTTTCATTCTATGTGCATTAAAAGCAAACAAACAAAGCTTCAGGCACCAGGGTCTGAGTAGCTCTTGGTGGTACATAAGAAGAGCAATGATAGATTAGGCTAAGGGCTCATCTGCACCAACATCCTGTTCCCACCAAGTGTTGCCGCCATCCCGAGTGTCCCCCCCAAAAAAATACTGCTTCCAACAGAACTTCAAGTTTTAAAATACTGCTTCATTAGATAAATGAAAAGCCAAAGTAATTTTTTAAGAAACAACACGTCTGCTGCAGATCAGTATGATCACCCAAACAAAATTATAGGAGCAAATTTCTGCAATTAATGTATGTTTATCTGGCTTTTCAATATTCCATTGATTTCACCACTGGAAAAGTGTGTTTAGGATTGTGGTCTTAACCTGCTTAAGAGCGCTGAGTGATGAATCTTAAAAAATGCTATTATCATTAAATCAGATATGATTAAGTCTTATATGCTGTACTTGTGGGCATTTACTTAAGCGGAAATGCACTCTGCAGTTCCACAAACTACTTACTGTCCTCTGCTGTAATCATTAGAGTCCAGTTGCTGTATGTATCACCGTATCCATTGCAGGCGATAACCCTCATTTCATATGATGTGTACGGCTGCAGTTCTGTGACTAAATGGGTTAATGAAGCTGAAGGTTCAGAAAGCAATCTAAAGGGGAAAAAATACATTTTAAAAAAGAAAATAGGAAACAAAATGAAGGTGGGACACATTACATATGTACAGAAATGCTACTCTGCAGATCATTTAACATTTCTTCAGTATGTTGAATAGATTTTATTATTTGCTTACTCTAGTCTATCTTCTGGGGAGTGCTTAGGCCTCATTTGGAGTCGGTAGCTGGGTAAGCCTGGAGCATTGTTGCGAACTGGTGTAGACCAGACAACCTGAAGACTGGTCGGTGTGGCAGATGAAAGCCTTGGAGGCAACATGCCATCTGGAGCTGTCGAAAAACATGGATGAATTAGAGCAGAGAAAAATGTGGAGAACATATGCTGGATGGAATCAAAATGCTCCATGCACTAAAACAAACAAACAAAACCTGTTTCTGAGGATCAAAAGCAATGTAAGCATGGTCCATTTAATTCAACATCTTCTTCCCCCCTCTTCATTATTGCACTATTGTACTATAGGCTTTCCATTGCAATGCCATTATCATGCTATTCCCCCAACACCAACAGGATTTAAGAAGAAACACTCTCAAACAGAAAGAGAGTTGGCAATCCACAGGTTCAAGTCACCTTTCTTTCTTTCTTTCCATCTATTTCTTTCTTTCTTTCGTTCTTTCCATCTATCTATCTATCTCTTTCTTTCTTTCTTATCCATCAACTAAATATTCTGGGCATTTTACAAATGTATTAAGAATGCAAAATACGATCCAACACTTAGAACTATAAGCAATACAAATCACACAACATACCATTTAAAATGTTGGGCACAGCAATATAAGTCAGACTCCAGCCCTACTCCAAAGCTGACAACATATTTGGGAAACTGCAATAAAAAAAAACTTCAAATCCTTCCATTAAAGGCAACTTATTTCCATGTAAATCCAAGCAGAGTTAAGTACGGACTACAGAGGATTTGTTTACATGCTGGTCAACGTGGGATAGTCCTATTGCATTAAGAGTTACATATAATTTACACATAATTTCTGAAAACATAAAAAAATGCAAAATTGCACTCAAAAGGATCAAAGCACTTCTGTGGAGTCTCTTGTTGAGCAGTAATAAAAAAAGGTGTTCTGTGAAACTGTTCACATGGTGATCATTAAACTTCCCAAGCAACTAATCACCTGCACCCATATATCAAATGCCCACTGATTATTCAAAAATAAAGCATTTCACATATATTTAATAATAGGAGTGTTTCAGGAAACATTTTCCTCTTTCATCTCTTTAGTCCCAACTTCTCCTCCAAGGAATTGCTTAGTATCTAAGCAATAATTAGAAGACAGCAATAATTTCTCTGCCACATTCTTAACAGAAGAGCCATGTACCTATCAGGGTGATATATTGGCTCTAACAAGCAATGCTACTCAAAATGCTCTGCTCAAGGTTTAATATAGCCCTCAAGGGGCAACCACTCCACCAGTAACTTACTGAATCAACACATCTTGTCCAGTAAATGCTCAATTAGCATGGTGAAATGGCATGGTGTAATTACAAAGAAGAAGCACAAGAATGAAAAGTATTACAAAACTGAATTGCACCCTATATCAAAAAGCCTCCACCCATCTATGTCTCTTGAAGATAGCCTTCGCCAACCCAGATGTTTGGAACAGCAGCCAGCCTGGGCTCAGAAACTCTTCATGACATTAACCAAGATAAAGATTAAGTCACATCCAAAGTACTGACCTCACACCTCCCCCTGCAACCTGGTCTGACAAGAAAAAAACCAAGAGGGGGCTGGTTCCATTAATATCTCTTATCCCACCTCACTGGACCCTCTTTCTACATAATGAACCCCGGGGGTGTCAAAGGCAGCTGGCTTCCTGTTTGGTTGAGCCTCTTCCTACTGGGCAGCCCTTTGCAGAATCACCAGAGATTAAATAGGGTGGGTTTGCTCCTTGTCTTTCCTTTGAATGCCTTCATATCTGCTAAAGAAATTTTGTTTAGTAACCAAGTCTCCCTTAGATCTCAATGAATATGTTTTCTTTCTTTTAAAATAGCTTATTTCTTCAGCTCTCTTAAAAATATTTAAATAACTCTGTTTTTGTAATTTGAACTCTGGTGTTAGTTAAAGTTTTGCCTAGTCACAGGGTCTGACCCACTCACATTGCTTAGCCAATTGGCTCACACTCCATGCTAAGGATAAGGAGTCTGTGACCCTCAAGATGTTTACTGGACTCCAACTCCCATCAGCACCAACCAGCAAGGCCCAATATCTGGGCCTGGAGTGGGGTCTGGGGTGACAGGAGTTGTAGCTGAACATCTAGCCACTGCTTTAAAGGGACAGTTAAAAGGAACACACGGTAAATCATCTTTACAAGTATCTTTGCAAGTTTATCATCCTCAAGCTGAACTTCTGCTAAAACTATGCAAAGAATAAAAGAATGCCAATAAGCAATTAGTTGACTGATTAATGATTATAAATACGTGTCAGGGAGACACTAGATGGAATCTATTGCTGTCCAGGAAAGCCAATTACCGGTATATGTCATGCTGTTTAAAAAGATACCCAGCCAATAACTGTCATAGAATAATGAGCTACCAAAACAAGGAATAAACAAACAAATGGATATCACATGCTAATCTAAATCTATGAATGAATAAATTCCTTTTCACAGCCATTGGTACCTATAGTTGCTTTGTAGGCTGTCATGTATTATTGACCTCTTGTTAAGGACACATAGCTTCAAGAATAATTCAATCACCACACACATGCATATATAATTCGGTAGTCATATGTTAAACAGCTTTATCTTCCCAACATGGCAAGAAAAAGAGGACAAGAGGCTTGGAAAGCTCAGAAATCTGGAATGACTTCCCTTTTCATGCATTTATAAAAATAATCAAGGTTTCTACCCTACATCTCTTTCAACCTATAAAGCCTCATACAGCTCAGGATCAAGGGCTCTGGGAGGCTAGGGATGCTCATTTGAGATCTCGCGGAAACTCTGACGGTCCCACAAGATCTTATGAAACCATCCCAGAGCGAGGAACACTGAACAGGCCTTGCGCCCAAGAAAGGCAGAGAGCTACTTATGTTGCATTTTGGTTGGTTTAAGATCCAGTGGACCTGTGGCCGACTAAATTAATAGCATAACATGTCAACATAAGCATTCCAGCACAATCATGAGTCAAAACCAATGAAGAAGCAATAGTAGCAAAGTTCAATGTTCCAGCTGCAGCATACCAGAACTGACTCGTTGTCTTGTTCACAATATGTCTAAAGAATTCAAAGTATTGGCTCTTTGAAGAAATCTATATTCTCTAGTGTACAAAGAATACTGCATTGCATGTCAGGTTCAGCTAAAACCTATTTTTTATTATTTTGGCTTCTCTTCCCCCCTTAACAAAAATCTAATTTGCTTGTTGTTCCCTTAGGTACACAGTACACAGTTCATAATTCATTTGATGTAAAATGTCAGTTTAGATTCTTGCACTTCTTTGATACATGAGAAAAAACATGTACATTTCAATTTTCTTCTATGAGACTCTGCCAGCAAAAGCCTCCCATTGAGCTGCTCAAAGACCTTTGTGTTAAATTAAACATCAAGATTCAGAAACTGTGAGGAATGATATTTCCAAGACATATAGTACAAATATATGAGCCTGGGAAAAAGGTAATGATTTTTCCTACCAGTAAAGTGATCTCTCCCAAAGAGCATCTTTGATCCTTGAATTAGTTCTCAGTTATAATTTAATACATCACGACTGTCGGGAGCTTTCTTTACATTTAGACACAAAGTAATATAGTCAGGTCCACAAAGAGCAAAACAACATATTCAGGGGTGTTTCTTTCTCTCATTATGTTTATTCTCTCAATAACAGTGCATGAAGAGGCATAAAAAGTGGGCATGGCAATCGGGCTGAAAAAAGGAACTAGTCAAGAAACCACCAATCACTGTTTATTTAATTAGTGCATTGCTCTAAGGGACTCATGATGGTGTGCATGTCATCCTCAAATCCACCCTGTAAGGTAGGGTGGACTGAGACCAGGGCATCTCTGTCCAGGAGCCACAGACGTTGTACCCATCATAGCTCCTGGAAGGCACTGCAAGTCAATGATGAAGATGTACAAATCAACAACGTAAAACTGCACACCTGAATGTGTGACTGGCTCAAGTTCACTTTGTAAGCATCGTGAACCTAGGAATCATGGTCAAAGTCCATTTCTCGATCCACTACACCACACATAACACAGCTGGCATGATACATGCAATTCACAGGATATCCTAAGATTACATTTGAGAACAGATTCTGTGTTGCCCAGCTATGGTCTCTCTGACATCACAGCAGCTCACGCAATACCTAGGGAGGAAGACTGACATATTACCAAAGTTGTGTTTATTTTGGTTTTTGTATTTTGACAATACCTACACATTTTCAATTTGATACCATCGTCTTATCTCCACTGTCAGAGTAACTGCCCTACATGGCCTCTACAAAGAAAACCCAGAGTGCTGAATGGCAATATAGATTTAATAAAAAATGCACCGTGCTTCTCAAATTAAGGGTAATGTTTCAGGTGCTGCACATACCTTTAATACTTGCCATCAATGTTTTTATGCTAATGTCCTCATTTTTAGCAACTATCCTTTAGTATTTTTCTTGCAAATGAATTATTGCGTGGCTGTTTGAAATTGGCTAGCCCAAGTTTTTTTGTGTTGTGTGGTTTTTTTTTTGGGGGGGGGGTTTGGTGCACTATGTCATTTAGCAAAAACTCAAAACAGCTTGGCTGGGTTTTGTCCTACATGTCAAAGTAAAAGACAAAGGATTATAGCCAACTCTGGTTACATAAGGAAGGATACATTAAGAGATGAAAAGTATCATTATCAGAAACCTCTTTCCTCCATCATTTGATGGTTCTTAAGAAATTAAAAAAGCCGTCCATACCAAACACAGAGAACATGTCTCATAGCGGGGCAAGGAACATGTAAAGCAAGTTCATGTTTTTCCTCACTAAAACAGACCTAAGCTACTATTTATTTTCATTTCGTTTCAGATCTTGAGAGGTCATGCAGTGTTGTTGTTGTTGTTTAATATTATTAATATTATTATTTTTAAATGAGGAATGAAGAGTTCAAGTCTATCAACTGATCCAAACAAGGATATTTTTTCAATAGTCTAGTGTACTATTTTCACTTCATGGTTATAATATCCAATGATTACACTACGCTTATAGTGAAATCACAACTGATGTGACTTAAAACACAATTGTTTTCAGGATATGCACTTTGGATTCTAAAGTGAGCACAGTTTTGGAGTACAGTTTGGGGAAGTGCCAATAGTGGTTGAGCTTCTACTTTGCATGCAGGCAGTCCCAGGTCCAATCTCTGGCAACTCCCGGTAGGGCTTGGAGAGAACCCTGTCTGAAATCCAGGAGAGCTGTTGCCTGCCAGTGTAGACAATACTGAAAAAGATGGACTAATGGTCTTAGTATAAGGCAGCTTCCTGTGTTCTTAGGCTGGTGTCCTTCTTGCAACTCAAGCGTTCCAACAAAGAATGGATGTGAAGCCAAGGTTCCAATGTCTAAACAGAATATCACAGGCCACTCACTTGGAAGGTACTGAGTAAAACTACTACATCTTTTGGGGTGAAACATTATACCCTCCTCCCCATAATGAAAATAGCTCACTTTGTGTTGTTGTTTAGTCGTTTGGTCGTGTCCGACTCTTCGTGACCCCATGGACCAGAGCACGCCAGGCACTCCTGTCTTCCACTGCCTCCCGCAGTTTGGTCAAACTCATGCTAGTAGCTTCGAGAACACTGCCCAACCATCTTGTCTTCTGTCGTCCCCTTCTCCTTGTGCCCTCCATCTTTCCCCACATCAGGGTCTTTTCCAGGGAGTCTTCTCTTCTCATGAGGTGGCCAAAGTATTGGAGTCTCAGCTTCACGATCTGTCCTTCCAGTGAGCACTCAGGGCTGATTTCCTTAAGAATGGATAGGTTTGATCTTCTTGCAGTCCATGGGACTCTCAAGAGTCTCCTCCAGCACTTAAGCCACGTCAAAAGGACAACTTCAAGCCTTCTTGTTTCAGCAGTGTTGTGAGCAAGTAGGAACAAAGCAAAAGTCTCAGCTGCTTTTCTGCCAGGATCCTCCTTTTGCCAGTGTGAGGCAGCAGCCTACGTTGATCTCTGACACATATGTGGACAACCAGGGTCCAGTACCACCCTGCCTGTATGCATTGTGAGGATCAGAAAGCTGTAAAAAAATGCAGCTGAACTCTAGACTAAGCCCCACAAAAGGATACCAAAAGAGCATCTGTAATGACCAGAGCATGCTTATAAAGAAGTCAAAATCCAATGCTAAAAGAATGGCAAACCCGCTGCAATATAACCACAATCTTACAATACACATGCATGCAAATCCTAAAAGTCTAAGCAAGCGTTTGATGTCTTCTTCTTTCCATTTTTTATTTTACTATTTCATTTCAAACTACTTCATCTCAAACAGGATTGGTTTTAACCTGAAAGTTATAGAATGCCTGCCTTTGAAAATGGGAAAAAAGCCAAAAGGAAAAAAGAACACTTATGGAAATCATACTTAAGGAACAATATCCCACTATTTATCCCCTGGTAAAGTGTGGGGGGTGGGATCAGTGATTGATCCCCTCTTCTCCGCTAAACCCCACAATTCATGCCCTCAAGATGCACTTAAGAGAATTCCTTTTTGTTATCATTTTTTTGTCTATATAACCCACATGAGAGTACATAAATGTGTTAGGGAGCCACGTCTATGCTGGAGGCTTGCTGAGGCTATTGCAAGCAAGAAAGCTTCAAAGCTTCCTCTGCTATGCTTAGTACCTCAAAAGTTGATATTTGGCTCACTTTGCTTGAATATTATTTTTTAATCAGAAGACTAACCTCTGCATTGTAGCAAGCTCCATGCAAGCAGCATAAGAAATACATTAATCCAGCGTTTTTGTTTTTAAAAAATAAAATCATGATGTCTTCCTCTGCTGACAGTTTATTAAGATGACACTTTCTTGAGAAAGCAGACTGTTATTATTGCATCTACATAAAGTCTTTCCTTCTGAGTCCTGAACTGTCATACAGAATGTATATGTGGAAATATATTAAAGGGTAAGGCATTATGTCTTGCTATCTGCATGCATTTAATACTGGGAATGCTCCCATTGTAAAGTAAGAGCCAGGGTGGTGTGGTTAGCTTGCAGACTGGGGAGACTTGAAAGCTCAGCTGGTCACACTCTTTCTCGCAAGCTAATCTACATCACAGGGTTGTGAAGAAGATAAAATGAGTGAAGAAGAACCATGTGTGCCACCTTAATCTCGTTGGAGGAGGGGGGATATAAATGTAATGAATGAAATAAAGTTGCATTGATAAAACACTTCCATGAAGCTCAGGAGTTAAGGAATTCTGGCTACATCAAGCCCTATTTAGTGGAGAGCCAGTCCAACACAGATCCTTCCTGAACTGAAGAGGAAGATCGGAATGGGGATTGTAAGTGGGATCACACCGGACTCCTGATCAAGGGGATTTATAGGTCAAAGCCAGCACCTTGAATTTTGCTTGGAAACAAAGTGGAAGCCAGTGCAGTTGTGCCAGAGTTGGTGTTATATGTCCAGACTCCGGCTGCTGAATTCTCCACCAGCTGCAGTTTCCAAACCATCTCTAAAGGGAGCCCCATGTATAATATACTGCAGATCTAGCAAGTGTCAATAGGACAGAAAACGGTAGAGAACATTTACGCTGCCCCCTTCACTCCCCCTCCAAAAAACCCCTGGGGATTCTGGTCTGGGGATACATATGTGCTCCTACTTTGACAGTTTTCCAGGGGAGCCTGGTGCCACTTGAACTGTGACGTCCTAGGCATGTGCTTCTATTGCCTACTGAACTGAGCTAGCACAACAAACATTTCAAAGACGTAGGTTCTTCCTTTCACCCTCCTCCTTTGTCTTTCTCACTGAACAACGAAACCATCCCACAAGACAACTATAATGGAATGTATAATGTTCTCATAAATTTCTTCATGCTATTTTAAAGACCATAATTGCTATTTATTTGAGTTAATTTCAAAATTGCTTGAATGCCAGCGTCTGATTATTCTGCTGAGCTTCACACACAGACACACACACAGACACAGACAGACACACAACTCCTCCTGAAACATATTAGGACAAGATTAATGGGATGAATTTATTCATTTTAGGGAAAAAGAGAGCTCAGAAGAAAACTATTTCTACCTCTGCAGTATGAAATTTGTCACTAATCATTTTAAACTATGCCCTTTTATGCTTCTTCTGTCTCTTTTAGCTTTCTATGCAGTTCTTTGATGTAACAAAGACAGTTCCAGACAAGATTTCAGTTCCTCTGGAAAAAAAAGTCTTGAGGCCAAATGCAGTGTATTTAAAATTTATACACTCCATAATGCCTTTGTTCTGAACTTGAACATCATGCAAAACTTCTGTTTTCTTTCGCTTTACAACTCTGAGATCATTTGTTTTCCTGGTTTCAGCTTATTATAATGCAACACCGAGTTTAGCTGGTGGTTCCATCATTTAACTACATGCACAGTCATGGCTGACCCTTTCTGATCAATTGCCAATCCATACAGGTTTGACTGATAAAAGAGCCAATTAGATTTAAGCAAATTAAGGGACATCACCAATGTCAACCACTTATTAAACCAAATGCCAAATTCCATGCATACAAAACACTAATGCACCAAGTCCCATTAAGAGTTGAATTCTTAACCCCATTAGTAACTCAAGACCTCTACAGGGGAAGGGTCACAACAAAGTTTCATATTTATGGATTCACATTTGGATCTTGTTTTTATTTTATTTTTTATATTATTTTCTAAGAACTCTTGAACCAGCACTGAAAGAATGAGGATAGTTGATAAAAATGTAACCCCATCTTAAAGATATATTTTTAAAAATGACTCTAAACACTATTCTCAGTTATTTAAAATATTACTATGCAATAATCTTCAAAATATGTCTTTCTTGCTATGTTAAAATTTTAAAGAATATTACATAGCAATCTTTTAAATAACCGAACTAATCCAGACTCTAAAAATGCTACACTTTTTAACAGCTGTATTTTGTTGTCACATACAAATAATTTCCATTAACCTTCTATATAATTATACAATTAATTTTTATCCAAGATTTTATTTTAAAAAAACAACATTTAAAAGTATCATGTTTGTGTTTTGGTTTGTTTTTACTATTGCAAATAGAAAAACTCACACTTTGCAAAAAAATAACTATTAGCCAAGAATTGTTATTGTTCATATCAATAAATTACATTTCCTTTTGGTGAACTTACAGTAATTAACAAATCAATAGATTTTATGCTGAGAGTACATTTGGGATAATAATTTCTCTTGATTAGATTACACAGGTAAATCATTTGTTCTTTCAAACACCATGTCAAATATGCTATTGTCCAAATCAAGGGATATCCACCAAATATTCAAAACAAGTTCCCTCCACAGGAGCCTGCTTCAAATTAAATAAATAAACCAATTTCCCATTTTATCACAGGGAAATGAATGGATTAATCCTAGCAATTAATGCATGCTTTCAGTTCAAACCTTTACATATTTCTCAATTCCCATTCTTCATTAACTGATATGAAACCTTGTGATTTCAACACCTGCTAGAGAACACTGAACACAGCCACAAAATCTGCAAGGGTGGCTGAGTTTTTATCAATAGTATCTCTTAGAGTGGTGAATTGCACTATTTAGAGGGAAGAAACTCCAATGAAAATATTATTGCATATTTTTTGCATGGCTGTCTATTTGTATATATTTTAAATTTTTCTATATGGATATTTTATGATGGCCTATATTTGCAATGCCTAATAAACGGTTTAGCGAAGTAAGTACAGCCACAAAAGGTAGTTTCTTTTGGAAAAGAATATACACATCCCCCTGTTTTGTAGCCTACAGTTCTACACATGCCCTTCAATTAAGTGAACAAATTTTTTTGGGGGGGGGATAGTAATTGATTGTTACAGTTCTGCTTCTGCCCTTTAAGAGAATGGCGGGGGGTGGGGGTGGCAGAAAGCAGGAGTAAACTGCACAATACCAATCTACACCAAAGTTAGCCAGAATATAGAAACAATCTGGTAAGCAGCCATCTCATGCAAATAAACGTATTTCCTACATTTCACACTTCTGGTGTAAAGGATGTGTTTTGTGAGAAAAACAAAGAGTTAAGATAAAGAAAGGATCATTACCTCCCTAACACACTTTCAAGAGCTGTTGTAGAGGAAGATTGAATGAATCAAAGGCAGAACAGTCATTTGAAATAACTGGAGGAAATATATACTAAAGGAATGTGTTAGGTCCCTGTATTCATCACTGCAACTACAAGGGTCAGGAATATCAGCCACAGAAGTCACCACACTTGGCCACCAAAGAAGAATTCTGGATGACCCAATGGCTGCAAATGATATTGTAATCACTACATATCGATTCAGTAAGCAAAGTCCACAATGTAACACTATGAACCGTGTTCTTGTGCTTTTTGGCACCCCTCACCCTATAAATCAAGTAAACATCCTGGTTAGGTGTGCCAATTCCTGGCTGGTGGCGTTATACAATGGCACTGGTTTGGGAACAGAGCTAAAAGGATCAGCTAAAAGGATAAGCCTGCGTGAAGAATGCTTGTCTTTCAAAAAGAGAACCAGCACATACCCAAATGCCCTCCAAAGCTGGACTTTTAAGCAAAAGTCTTCAGATCACCTTCAGTTAAGCTTGCAAATCTGATAAATTCCTCTTACCAACCGGTTGCGACAGAGTGCTGCAGTTTACTGTTTCATTTTAAAATGTGGCATTAGGGCCTAGAGTGTTAATGCACTCAAACAAAATTATTATAATAAAACATAATGGCAAGGTAAATATGGATTATAGAATGTCCTATATATCAGTGCTTTTCTCATATGTGCTGGTTCATTTATTATTCATTTCAGTACGAATCACAGTCCACTGGACAACGGGATGGGAAATTTCTTTAATAACTTCCAGTGCTAATTTAATTCTACTTAAACACACATAGTCTAGTGAATGCCACATGCTTTTCAGCATGATTTTATGTGTAAATCAGGATAATATGTTTTCAGATCATTAAGTAAAAGGAAGCATGAACTAAAACCTATTTAATCAATGAGGTATTGCTTTTAAAGTACCACAAGGTCATAAAAAAGATCATTTCAAAGCTATACGTTTCCTAATTGTAATCAACAACAATCAAATGATGAAAGAAGCTATATCATAATTCCTAGAATAAGTTGGTATAAATATTAAATATATGCCCATCTTTAAAGTTGCTCTGCTTTTTTCTTTTGTGAGTCTCTCTCTCTGTGTGTGTGTCATAAGCACCACTACCCTCTCATTCACAGCCACACACGCACACACAAACACACAACCCCTCCCCCACCTAGCTTACACTGCAAACACCATTCTGGAGCAAGGAAGGGAAGTAGGTTGGGTCGGCAGAGGTTTGGGCTGCTAGCAGCTGACCAAGAAACTTTAAAAACAAAACAAAACACAGCCCCACCCATATTGGGAGAGGTCTGCTGTGCAAAGGGTGGTTTGTGTCTGCTTGCAGCGTGGGCTGGATGACGCCTGAAACAGTTTCTCATGTTTCCAAAAAGATTGGTGACTGCCTACCTAAACAGAAGGATGGAAATAAAGGCCGCTCTGTACTACACATTTAAAGCAGTTGCATATTACTTCATGGCTTCCCTCAAATGATCCTGGGAAGTATAGTTTATTGATGGCACTGAGGGTTGTTAGCAGGCTCCAATTCCCCTCACAGAGCTACAAGCCCCACAGTCAATCTCTCTTCCCAAGGAACTGTTAGGTCTGTGAAGAGAATAAAGGTAAAGGGTAAAGGGACCCCTGACCATTAGGTCCAGTCGTGGCCAACTCTGGGGTTGCGGCGCTCATCTCGCTCTATAGGCTGAGGGAGCCGGCGTACAGCTTCCGGGTCATGTGGCCAGTATGACTAAGCCGCTTCTGGCGAACCAGAGCAGCACACAGAAACGTCGTTTACCTTCCCGCCGGAGCAGTACCTATTTATCTACTTGCACTTTGACGCGCTTTCGGACTGCTAGGTTGGCAGGAGCAGGGACCAAGAAACGGGAGCTCACCCCGTCACAGGGATTCGAACCGCCGACCTTCTGATCGGCAAGTCCTAGGCTCTGTGGCTTAACCCACAGCACCACCCGCGTCCCTGTGACGAGAATAGGTGTCTCCAAACAGCTCTCAGCACTCTTAACAAACTACATTTCTCAGGATTCTTTGAGGGAAGCCAAGACTGTTTATAAAGTGGTCTGATGCTGCTTTAAATGTATAGTGCATATTGGGGCGGAGAGGGCAGTGACAGCACAACTGCACCCCACCTTCAAATATTTAATTTTGACCAGAAACTGCTCTTCTGAAAATGTTTGTGTGCTTTACTTGTGATGGGGTGGGTGGAGAACATTTCATCATACTTACCCGAAGGAGGTGTGGCGGTCATCACAGGATCACTCATCACATAGCTTTGGCTATTTGAAGCATTCACCTGAACTGTGTAGTTTGAAAACGGAATTAGTCCTCCAATGGGCACCCAGATATTTGCTTCTTTGCTGGTATGCAATTTTTTTGTCCCATTTAAAATAGTATAATTGCCATTAGCTGGAAGAGAAAGAGAGAAAAAGCTAAAACTTTCTCTGGCTGCTAAAGCTCATCCATGTTTAAAAAAAAACACAAAACATAAATTGTTACAATATTTCTCAATAACAATCACATGATCATTAACAGAAAGCTGTAAGTCATAAAGAACAATTGTCATTGCAGACAGGGCTGGAAAAGTGAAAACCATAAAGTGGGTGTGTTACTGGCCGAAAAATCGCAGTATCAAGAGTCTGTAGAAGGGGGTGGGTTTAATCGCCTAGGTGAGAGGGTGTTTGAGAGAGTGGAAATGAGGGTTTTTTGGGGCGGTTTTCTGCTGTTACATGGGTTGTTCTTATTCAGCAGACCTAATTTATTGTGCCTGGTTGTTGATTATTTTATTTATTCAAAGGTGGCTGACTTATTTTAAAATCTGAGGAAAATACTATAGAATATCAACAACCAGAACTTCATTAAGCATTTAATTATGGCTGAAGAGTACACTGAAGAGTACACACACTTAACTCGTTTATGATGTAAAACTGGGAAGGAAAGCAAATATTTTATAGTAGCAGCTAACATGGTGGCGCTGTGATGTAAACCACTGAGCCTTGGACTCCCTCGGCCAGTAAAGCATGATGAGCACCACAACCCCAGAGTCGTTCGCGACTAGACTTAACTGTCAGGGGTCCTTTACCTTTTTAACATGGTGTCCTCCAGAAGTTTTGGACTACAGCTCTCACCATCCTTGATCATTTGCCATGATGGCTGAGGCTGATGGAAGTTTAAGTCCATCACATCTTGCAAGCATCACTTTGGCTAAACCTGGACTAGGGTATGCATTTTAGACCAGCTTGATATAGACCAACAGCCTAGGTCGGGATGTCACCAGCACTGCATGCATCAGCAATGGTGTCTACATACCTGAGGTGATAGACGATTTTGTCTACCTGGGCTCCACCATAACCAGCAACATCCCCATCAATGCTTAGCTTGACAAGCGTATTGGGCAAGGCAGTGATGGGAGAATGTTATGCTAATGACCAATACCAAGATTAAGGTCTACCAGGCTTGCACTGCTTTGTGGCAGTGAGCCTTGGGAAACTTACACACACACACCCATGAGCAACTCCTCAACACCTTCCACATGCACTGCATCAGATTTTGGGCATCACAAGGCAGGACAGAGTCTCAAACAAAGATGTGCTCTCCAAAGCCCACATGTTCCCAGCTTGTTTGTAGACTCCTGTCTATGCTGACTTGGTAATATCCACAGAATGGAAGATGGCAGGATCCCTTAGGACGTACGCTACATGGAGCTGGCTTCAAACACCAGACCCATTGGCATATCAACTCTGCATTGCAAAGGTGTCTGCAAACATGACATGAAGGCCATGAACATTTCCTGCTTGGCAGGGGGTTGGACTCGATGGCCCTTGTGGTCTATTCCAACTCTATGATTCTATGATTAACCCTGCCATGTGGGAATCCCTTGAAGATGACTGCAGTGCCTGGAGACAATCATTCAGGTTGTGTATCCACAGCAGTGACCAGAGGAGGAATGACTGCTGGGAGCAGCACAAAGAAACAAGGCTATAGTACACCTGTATCAGCACAACTGGTTGCCTTCATCTGCCCCAGCTGCAACTGAAAACGTCTCTTCCATGTTAGTCTCTACAACCACATCAGGAGCTATAACTCTCCAACAATTTGACTTCACTTGAGGTGCACTCTTCCACTGTCTCCCAAGACAGATGAATGCCAGTAACAATTTTCATGTATTATATTCCCTTGCATTTAATTATACAATTTTTTAAAAAGGAGCAACATTTTATCCCATTTACAGATTACAAATGCAATGAATCATTCACACAATCATTTTTCCCACTTGCAAGAAGTGTTATTTTCCACTGTATGTTCAGTATGTAAGATCCACTTTCAGCTACACAACAAATATTAGTATTTTTGTTTTAAAATGCTTACGATAAAAAGCTATCAGCAAAGCAACACTTTGTTCTGATGCCTAGATAACAACAGTAATACACAGTAATTATATAATTAGTTGTAACATTAAGTTCTAGTTATAGCAGAATGATTACTTGGTAATTATGAGAAGTATATAATTACTCAATAATTATGAGAAGTATGTAATTACATAACCATTTTATTCAGCTCCCCCCAAAAATGAACTTGCACATTTATAATGAGTTAGGCAAAGCAGGAGTTCAAATTGCTCACTGCTTCAAATTCCAATGAGGAGCCAGTGACAGATCTCCTAACATGAATTATGTACAGAACAAAGGTTTCTCATCCAAACAATTTGCAGTACTGGCAACTAAAATATTAGGAAAATCTTATTCTCTCTCTCACACACACCCCCTTTTCTTTAAGAATGCAGGTCCTCAAATTACTCATGCTGGCAGTGACACACAGTGTGCAGCTTTGCCACTTTTCACTGCATAAACTTGACTTTCAGTGGGCTGGAAAATGCAGCCACATTGGTTCAGCCTGAAAGAAAGTGCGACACTGATAAGCATTTCATATCATTTGATGGCATTCCTGACTAGTTTGCCTCAGCTTGGATCCTATTTGTGAGTATAAGTGGGTAGTGCATTCCTCTTTCCATTTTTCATATGTGTCCTTCTTCGCACCTGACTCGCAATTCTAAACACAGCGGTTTGACAACAAGAACGTGCCTCATGCCTATATTAGCAATAGCCTGGGATACTGGTAAGTTTCAAGGCAATTGTTCTTCCTCCTGTATGGTTGCACTGAGGCAACTATTTATCCTATTTGTTTCAGCCTTTCCCTTTCCTGACAGGATCCTCAACCAGGATGTTTTCATTAACCCCTTACTGTCAACTCCATTCAGCAAGGATATGTCCGCGAAGGAAGCTTCTAGAACCAGCCTTTCCTCATGGAGAGCCAGCGGAAAGTTGTTCAGTAAGCAGGCAATCCTGGTTTTGGGACTAATTCATACAACCATCTCTCCCTAACAGCAGCCACTGCCTCAAAAAACAGTTAACCCGGATGACTTTTAAAGGGGAACCAGATAATTTCATGGAAGAATAAGCTTGTCAGTGGCTACTAGTCATGATTGATATATGCTGCCTCCAAATTTACAGGAAGTGGTTGTTGGTGAAGAACAGCTAGAGAAGGCAACTGACCTCGTGTCCTGCTTGTGGACTTCCCAAGAGATATCTGGTTAGCCATGGGTGGAACAGGAGGCTGGACTTTGGTCTGATCCAGCAAAGTTCTTTTTATGGATACAGTGGTATGTCAAAAGCCAATCCAGCACAAATGCATAGCGGAAATACAGAAAAGGCTTCTCTTCTACACAGTGGCAGAGGAAGGGGGTCCAGTAGGGGTGGTCCGCCCTGGGTGTCATCCCTGAGAGGGGGGTGACATCGCTGTGCCTCCCCCAGGGACACTCGCCACGGGCAGCACCCCCCGGGACACTCGACGTGGACAGCTTAAAAAAGTCACTAAAGGGAAACAGTACTGAGTGAAGCCAAACAACCCAGGCCCATTTTGGAATTCCAAATATGACCAATATCTAGCTGCTATTAAATATTACATCACTGAGATTACAATAAGGCTCCCCCCCCCCTTAAAGTAAATGAAAAGTGGACTTCAAAAGCCTTTCATTTCAAGGCATTGAAAAATGACCCATAAATTAGCACTTATTTACTTTTCCTTCTCATGGCTTCTTCAAACGTGCTCCTCTACAAGCACAATGAATAGAGTGGGGTGGGGGAGGTATATGATATTATCCTTTGTGCTCCATTTTTATTGCAGAAAGTGCCCCTGCGTGTAAATATTAAAAGAGGAGGTGGGTGGGTATTTGTAGCCTCATTCTAAATGTTTCTGTGTCATCAAATAGAATCTTAGGCTGAGGGTTTAGGGCAACAGACCAGTACAATAATAAGGGGGGGGGGTTAAAATGATGGACAACCTTTTAGGGTCCCTATGCGAAAAATACAGTTGGAAAGAAATGCCAGGACCCAAAGGTAACCCTCCTTGATCTTCCACCATCTTTTGTTAATTATATCATCATTGTAGCACTCCAAGAAATTCACACAGAGCAAAAGTTCCATGCAACCTAAGTGAGGTTTTCCTTTGAAGCAGAGACCCATGGGATCTGATCTTTTGGATTGACTGCTCTCTTTGGCAGCCTGGGCCAGCCCCCCATTGTGTTCACTAAGATCAGTTTGTGTAAGTAGCACTAATAAACTGACAAGGAAATGCCATGGAGAGCAATGAAGTGGGAAGATGAAGGCAGCTTTCTGTTCCTTATACTGCCTACAACCTGTAAATCATGCAACCTTTTTTTTATTAAAAAAAATAGTAATAATACTTTTATCTCATAGACTCACAATGCCTGCTGAGAAGAGGAGGGTGAAAAATAAATGACCCTTTGACTCAAGTGTATTTAGGGGCTTGTTCAATACAAGGAGGTTCACAAAGGAGATGTATTATAGTCCAGAAAAGTCTGCAGGCTATCATATCCCCCGCTGCGTGAGCAAAGGTGGGAAATGCACAAACCACAGATATGGAAAAGCTCATTTAGAAAACAGCCCACACCACTCTGCTGTTTCTAACTATGAGTCAAGCACAATTTTATGTGCCTTGTTAGAAGCAAAAATAACGAACTTGTACCGAGTAGCAATCGGTGGATGGAACTTGGGTGAAAAAGGATCAATAGAGGTTAAATGTAATAAATGAGATTAAAAATATTTTCCATACGCAGAGATAACACAGAGACGACTGCTTTTTAGAGATAAAAAATAATGCCAATGATGACGGAATGGCTATAAAGATTTGCAAAAACATCTTACAAAACAAGCTGAAATTTATTTTGTTCTTATTTATGATTCATAAATTCATGATGGTGGCAGCATTTTCCCAAGCTCTTGATTGGCTTGGAGTAATTATCCAAATCCCCTACCTCTGGGAAACTCAGGAGGTTTACAACCCAATTTGCTGCCCAGCAATCTCCCTGCCTGAGCTGACGGATGCTGAGGATTCCCACACTGCTGGTTCTGGGGGACTTCAACATCTTATTCACCGGCAGGTCACACTCTGGACCTTGTTTTCTCAACTGGCAGGAAGAGGGTGATCTGAAAGTGGGTGATATTGACACCAGAACCTTGTCATGGCCAGATCACTTCCTGTTGAGGTTTCTGCTTTCAACACCCTTTCCCCTCCGTAGAGGCAGGGGACCTTTCAGGATGGTCTCCCCTTTGAGGCTGATGGATCCGGTGGGCTTCCAGATGGCTCTGGGGGATTTCCCAGCTGATATGCCTGGTGCTCCTGCCAAAGCCCTGGCCAACCTCTTGAATATCCAAATGGCTCAGGCCATTGACAGAATCACACTGAGTGCACTCTCCAGCTTTGTGGAGCCTGCTTGGCTCTTTGGGATACTCCAGAGCTTAGGACAAGGAAACAAGCTATGAGACAGCTCAAATGTGAGTAGAGGAAAACTCTAGTCAAATGCAACTGAACACCACTGATGGCTCATCATTGCACCTACCTAGTGGCAGTGAAGGCAGCAAAGATGGTATGCAATACATTGAACCTCCATTGCATCCTTATTGTGTCAACTGGCAGAGCATTTCTGGGTAGTGATAAATCACTTACTGTCTGGGCTGAAGGAGGTGGTAGAAGCAATGGGAGCTCACTGTGGCTTGTTTTCATCCACTGGGATCTTTACTCCACTATTACAGTAGATAAAGGTCAAGGGGAGTCTAGAGCGCTGTCTAGTTCTGTTGCGTTGGATGAGTTTCAGTTAGTAAGAGTTGAGGATGTGGATAAGATGCTTGAATCGGTCAGGGTGACCACTTGCACTCTGGACCCTTGCTGCTCTTGAGTGATAAAAACTAGCAGGGAGGGATCAGCTGTCTTGGCCAGGGAGGTGACTAATGCTTCCTTGTGAGAGGGGGTGGTTCCTGCCTGCTTGAAGGAGGCAGTGTTACGTGCTGAACTGTTGCTTTGCATTGGTAATGGACTGGATGAGAGCCAACAAACTGAAGTTGAATCCAGATAAGTCTGAAGCACTTTTAAGGGGTGGTTCCCTAGACCGGATGGATGGATGGACGGTTGCTTCCTCTTGATGGGGGTCACACTTCCTCTGAAGGAGCATGTACGTAGCTTGGGGGTTCTTCTGGATCTTTTACTGTTGCTTGAGGCTTAGGTGGCCTAAGTGATGTGGAGAGCCTTCCATCAGCTTGGACTGGTGGTCCAACTGCTCCCCTATCTGGACAGAGATAACCTAAATTCTGTTGTCTATACTCTGGTAACCTCTAGGTTGGATTACTGCCTCTGAATACAGTTTGGAAACTTCAGCTGGTACAGAAGTCGGTAGCCAGGCTGCTCACCAGGGCAAAACGGTTTAAGCATATAATGCCATTCCTAGACTGACTGCACTGGCTGTGAATTAGTTTCTGGGGCCAATTCAGCGTGCTGGTTTTGGCCTATAAAGCCTCATATGACTCGGGACCGCCATACCTAAAATACCCACCTCTACTGATATGAACTGATATGGATCCTGCAATCAAAATCTGAGGTTCATCTTTGTGTACATCCACCACAAGAGGTCTGGAGGGTGTGAACATGAGAACGGCACTTTTCTGTGGCGGCTTCCTGTTTCTGGAATGCTATCCCTAGGGAGGCTTGCCTGGAAACTTCATTACATATCTTTAGGTGCCATGCAAAAACCAGGTCTTTGGCTGATTGACATTCGATGGCATTTGTGCTTGTGAGAGGTGGATTACTGGTTTGGTTTTGGTTTGGGAGTTTTGCACATTTTGTGTTCTCCTTTTGTATTTTTATGTGAACTTCCGTGATCTTCGAATGAAGGGCAGTACACAAATTAAATAAACAGATAGATTTCAAGCTAATTTCACAATTTATTTGGGAAACCTGCCCACCTTTAGTAGGGAAGGGAATCTCATGTCTTGTAGAGAGGTGCCTCTTACTACTGCCATTTTTCCTGCTAGTTTCTATATAAAATGATATGCATAGATTAAAAAATATCTATCTGACAATCTATCTGGGTGAAAACTGAGGTAATAAAGTGTGCTATTATGGGCACATACTATAAGCTTCACCCAATGCTCCTATTGATGAATGAGCATGCAAATGTAAGGGAATTGTTCGAAAGAGGTTCTAAAGCATGTTTTTTTCTTTAATATTCATGTAAATAGGTGCATAAAACTCTAGTGGATTGCTGGTGCATGAATTACTGCTGTCCTGGGTCCATCATCCTATGGGGTTCACTAGACTGAAATAACATAAATGGGCATCCTTTCCCATTCTTCTTATAATCATTGTCACAAGAATTTTAATGCCTCATATATTCCCGTAATTTTTTTTTTCCTGTGAGCTGTACTGTTTTGACCTTTTCAATATTCTGTAATTTGACTGGCTGGCCATTTCAAGTTCTCTCCTTTTTACAGCCTTATTAACTTGTGGGAAAGAGGTGAAATGGACAGCCAATCAGAATACATAATATTGCAAAGGTCACAGTAGTGCAGTATAGCACCAAGCAGACATGGAATACTATCTGGTAGGCATTAGCATTCCAATTTCTTATTCATGTTACAAAGATTGTAACAGGAATAGAAAATGGCACAACATCAAGCCATTCATGGCAAAGACTGTAACAGAAAAGGAAATAGAATAAACTAAATTCGTTCTTTTTTGCATTCAGAAAGAGGAGTTCTCTTTATCCCATACTTCACCTCGCTGAATGAATGTATACGTGAAGAAGCAATAGTATTGAATGGCAATATCCACTCTGATTCACTGAATTTACAGCAGTCATTTCGTATTGCTAATCCAATCATTTTAACAGTTCAGAGTCCCCTTGCCAAGTAACAAAATTGCTCATGGTCATGTACAAAGAACACATCAACCTTAAAAACATTAAAGCCTATTTTAAAAACACTAATTCAAAGCAACAAGAGAGGCAGCATAATAGAAAAATAACACATCTGGAAATAACTGAGAAGTGATAGATGCAGAAGGTGACTAGGTAGAACTCTCTGGTTAGGAATTTGAGACTAGCTGCCTTCAACGAAGCAGGCCTTGCTCTGCATTTCATGACCTCGTGCTACCTACATTGCATGTAAGCCATTACAATACAGTCATGGAAAAAAGTAAATACGCTAGTCAGGAAATGTAAATTCAGACAATCCAACTGCAGGTT
This sequence comes from Podarcis muralis, assembly GCF_964188315.1. Classification (NCBI taxonomy): domain Eukaryota; kingdom Metazoa; phylum Chordata; class Lepidosauria; order Squamata; family Lacertidae; genus Podarcis; species Podarcis muralis. The sequence goes on from NC_135657.1 coordinate 27,511,054, forward strand.
AAAGATGCATGCTGGAGGATACCCTATTCCTAGAGTTAATTAGTAACTCTGGATAAGATTGTAGAGATACTTGCAACGGGTTTGAGGGTCTACTTGTTAGCTCATGAGTAGGTTCAATTCAGCAATGACAGACAAACCTAGACAGCATCTTAAAAAGCAGAGACATCACCTTGGCGACCAAGGTCCGTATAGTTAAAGCTATGGTTTTCCCAGTAGTGATGTATGGAAGTGAGAGTTGAACCATAAAGAAGGCTGATCGCCGAAGAATTGATGCTTTTGAATTTTGGTGCTGGAGGAGACTCTTGAGAGTCCCATGGACTGCAAGAAGACCAAACCTATCCATTCTTAAGGAAATCAGCCCTGAGTGCTCCCTGGAAGGACAGATCCTGAAGCTGAGGCTCCAATACTTTGGCCACCTCATGAGAAGAGAAGACTCCCTGGAAAAGATTCTGATGTTGGAAAAGATGGAGGGCACAAGGAGAAGGGGAAGACAGAGGACGAGATGGTTGGACAGTGTTCTCGAAGTTACCAGCATGAGTTTGACCAAACTGTGGGAGGCAGTAGAAGACAGGAGTGCCTGGCGTGCTCTGGTCCATGGGGTCACGAAGAGTCGGACACGACTAAACAACAACAACAAGGTTCACTTCCTTGTACGATTGTTGAACTGGAACTGCTTCATCTTAACCCATAATTGCTTCCTCCAATTCATCACAATGGCATCACAATGAGCTGAACTTTTCAGTAACAGATCAAACAAAACCTTAGATCTTGCATTTTTCATCACATTCATCTTCCTAATATTCCTCTAAGACAGCCCAATATTGTTCCCACTTTACACATGGGAAAATTAGCTGAGATAGATCACTTTACGATTAATTTAGAGGAAGAGCTAGAATTGTCTTACTGATCAACTTCTATTGCAGTGGTTTTCAATAAATCTGAAGGAGTTGCAGGAGAAGTTTTGTAAGGGCCACAAAAAGAAAAGAAAGGGAAAAAATTGTGCACTAAAGTTCTTTGTCTAGCTATCTTTCTATCTTTCTTTCTGTCTATCAGGTAAAACAAAACTCATGTTTGTTTGGCAGTACTTTTCTTTTTTACTTGTTTATCAACAAGTAGCCTAATTTGCATGGTTGTTGCAAATTGGATTTTCAGTCAATTACAAGTTTGGGGAAATTGGGCCTCTGCACCATCAAAAACATTTAAAAGTCTAATGTCATTTTTGTTCAGCCTTTACGCTTTTCTTTGTGAATGGTGCTTTCAAATAATTATGAAAACTGGTTTTGAGTTGATGGATGAGTTGGCTGTTCTTGCAGTTGGATCAGAATTTCAAGCCCTCTAATTATGCTATAAAAGTGAAGGTACATAGCAAGGTGTTTAAAAATTGGTGTAGCCTTAATGCAAAAGAAGTCAGTTATGCCTCTTAAAACATATTCCTGTCCATTACTCTGTGAATTCAACTCTGAGTACTCTTCCCAAGGTCTACACCCTGTAAATTCCTTTGTTTATATTGTAACAAGAAATCCCCAAAGTCCCAGTTCTTTAACAAGTTGTTTAACCAAACACCTCTCCGGGCTGGAAGAATTTAATTGCTTCTCAATGTCATAAGGTAAACAAAATAAGGATCCACGCAGGGCATATCTTAATTGAGCAATCAGAACACATGACAGCATTAGATCATTTTCACCACTGTTTTCCTTGAAGCCGATGAGACCTTAAACCATTTCCAGAAACTACATGGTTTCAGTAAATGTCCAGATTAAACAAAAACAATATATAGAGTGTCCTGTGCCCCTCACTTTTAAAGATATCCTAGCCTTTCTATTGTCTTCTGTATATAGTTTTACTCAAAGAACCACCACGTCACTGGTTCAGCAACACAAGAAGCCCTGCCTCCATCCTCCGTGAGATCTGGCATTAGACCAGAACATGATGGGGGACAGTGGTGCAGGTATCTCTAATAGACCTACACTAACTGTGGCAGATCAGCTCCTGCTAATCAAGGTGGAAATGGGGGGCTATGGCTGTTTTTTGCTGTACTAGCTCCAGTGCTTGAAAGATCTGCAGAGCCTTGAATCCCACAGATCCAAAGTATTTGCCTTCCTGCAATAAAATGACCTGTTTGGTGGCTTTCCAGTGGCTACAACCGTGGGGGATCTGGTGGTGCTGGCTGCCCACCAATTCAGGCAGAGCACATTCCCACCAAAAGTGGTACTCTTCTCTGCTGATGGAGGCTGGTGGGGAGACAACTCTACTGCATGCTAAACCACCCTTCCCAACATCAACTTTGGTGGTGGTGAAGATTGCAGCCTATCTTGTATTCAATGTGAATTCAGAGGTTTCTGCTATGGATGTAGGCCTGAGGAATTCAGATCTACAAAAGACTTTCAAACTACCTCAGGAAGGATGCTGACAACTCCAAATTATGCTGAATTCTTCATGTAACAAAACTGAAAGTATATTAATTATGACCTAATCCAGTTTATGCTATGATGTTGGTCCTCCTACTGTAATTCTTACTGAGTCGAACTTTTACTTTGGGGAGCTCACCTCAAACAACTTAAGCAACACAGCCAGTCATTAGTGGTGTTATGCAAAAGTTTATAGAATTACGCTTAACATGGAGAAAGTGGATAGAGAAAAGTTTTTCTCCGTCTCTCATAGCAGTACATTTTTTTTCGGACCGCCAATGAACCTGAACGCTGGAAGGTCCAGAACAGATAAAAAGTACTTCTTCACACTGTGCACAATTAAACTTTGGAATTTGTTCCCACAGGAGGCAAAGATGGCCACCCAAATGGGTGGTTTTGAAGGACGATTGAACACAGTCACTGAGGATAAGGCTATAAGTGACTATTAGTCACAACAGCTAAGCTCTGCCTCCATGGTTAGGGGCAGTGAGACTTCTGAAAAGCAGTTGATGGAATATCAGTTGCTTGAGGAGAGAGTCCTGTTGGATGGGCTCACCACCTCCTGCTTGAAGGTTACCCACAAGGCACCTGGGCGGCCACTGTGCGAACAGGATGCTGGATTAGATGGGTCGCTGGCCTGATGCAGCAAGTTTTCCTTATGCTCTTATTACAGCCAGGTATTAAAAATTTAAGCAACTATGCCACACAACTTTCCTAGAATGCAAAGTATCTGTATTGAGAGCCAGTGTGGTGTAGTGGTTAAGAGCGGTAGACTCGTAATCTGGGGAACCGGGTTCGCGTCTCCGCTCCTCCACATGCAGCTGCTGGGTGACCTTGGTCTAGTCACACTTCTTTGAAGTCTCTCAGCCCCACTCACCTCACAGAGTGTTTGTTGTGGGGGAGGAAGGGAAAGGAGAATGTTAGCCGCTTTGAGACTCCTTAAAGGGAGTGAAAGGCGGGATATCAAATCCAAACTCTTCTCTTCTTCTTCTTCTGTTCAAACCATGGCCCTCTGCATTAAACAGATTCATACTTTTAATAAATTTAATCCCCCAAGAAACCTAAAAACAACAAAATCTGCTTTGTAATATAAATGTTATACAAATTGTGTTGTATATCCTCCCATACAATAAAAGATTATGAATTGGTGTTCATAATTCATGGTTGTCAATAAGAGTTCTCAGTTCTCCAGAGATGCTATGGTAGAGAGACTAGTTAAGCAGCACGGGGGGGGGGGGGGGGTCAAATCCACAATCAAATATCTAGATTGATTGTGTCACTTACACTTGTATTGATTCCAATTGGAGAAACTGACCCAGGAGAATAATAAAAATGTGGAATAAAACTGATTTATGATAACAAAATAAATCCTTTTGTGAGCAGTAATGAACCGGTTCCCTTTAACATGGTCAGTCACAAACCATTTAAAAATATAAATTTGCTTTTGGAAGAGTGAAGTAGTGAAAAGAAACCATTTTATAAAAAGTCATATAATAAATACAGACATTGTCAACAAAATACCATTAGTGTCAAAGTGTACTCCTCCACAAAGAATGGAAGTTATATTCAACACGATCCTGACATTGCTAGCACAACTTCATATATGATGGGCTTCTGCATAAAAGGAATCTGAAGAGAAATGCTGGCCAATAGGATAAAATGCTGAAATCCATGAGGCCAGGTTCAATATAAAATACAAATGTAGCTGTTAACTCTCTGTAAGGAATAAATTAGTAATAATAGTGACCTATTGGTGTGGCTCACATGCTACGCTAAACTGTGGTTTAGTGCTATGTAGGCGCTGTGGTCTAAACCACTGAGCCTTTTGGAAGGTTGGTGGTTCAAATCCCCATGACGGGGTGAGCTCCCATTGCTCTGTCCCAGCTCCTGCCAACCTAGCAGTTCGAAAGCACGCCAGTACAAGTAGATAAATAGGTACCACTGCAGCAGGAAGGTAAACACTCGGGTTTCTGTCACGGTGTTCCATTGTGCCAGAAGCAGTTTAGTCATGCTGGCCACATGACCCAGAAAGCTGTCTGTGGACAAATGCTGGCTCCTTCAGCCTGAAAGCAAGATGAGCGCCACACCCCATAGTCGCCTTAACCGTCCAGGGGTCCTTTACCTTTACCTAGATAAGTCTGAATAAGCCCAAGGGGAGCAGTGAACTTACACAATCTTCCCTCCTCCTTCATTGTGACTGGGAGAAGGACTTCTGACCAATTAAGTTTCATTTTTTAAAAAATCTCAGTGTTGTGCTAGAACCAGGGGTCCTGGTTTGAAACAAACTAATCAGTTTCATAGTAAGTTAACTTCCAACCATAGGTCCTATTGATTTTTTGATGCCAATGCAGGCACTGATGCCAAGTTTTGATTTGTAGGTTGTGATTCAGTTATAATTTCCATAGGGAGGCCAATGTGGGAGGGGAGTTACTTGTCCCAATATTCTCACAAAGTACAAAACCATAAGCAATGTTAAAGCATCGGAGGGAAATGCCACAAAATATAATTTATAGACAAAATATTTGCAGACAATAATATATAAAGTGAGAAATCCTTTCTCCATCCACTATTCTGGACAAATTTCCTTTTCATGCAGTTCCTAGGTTAAGCACCATTGTTTCAGACAGTCCCTCTTTCCACCATATTGAGGATCCATGCACCCTATCTTCTTAATTTAATACTAATTATATTTATCACTTACACAGAACATTGTAATACACTAACTAATTAGTCCTCACCACTCCTGGGATATAAAGTAGTATTATCCTTCTTGAATAAAGATACAGAAAATTACAGAAAGGTTAAATGAACTGCCCAGGTCACAGAGTAAATCAGTAGCAGGTTGGAAATAGTCAGCCTCTTGGTATCACATTTATTTAATAAAAGTCTTGAAACAATGGAAGTGTTATTCCACATGTTATATGTGTGAGCCCTTCTCCTTGACATACTAGTAGATTTAAAAAAAAAAAATTCCCCAGAGGTGATCATATAAACATAAAACATTCCACCTGCAGCCTGAAATTGTTCAGTTCAGGAAAAGTTTCACAATTATGATATAAATTGGCCCTGTGTTTTGCCATCCACTTCAGTCACTGACTTCAGAGCCAACGTGCACAGAATATAACTCGGGGAACTTTTAAAAATTATTAGACATATATAATAATATATATGATTATAGAGATAGAGAAACACCCTCACAACATGAACAAGCGTGACGACACATCCCGCTTGCCAGACATCTGGAAATTAGCCCTCCCCACAAAAACTGACACCAGATCCAGAGGCACACAGAACGCCATCACCAATCAACCACACCAGACCCAAACCCAGACCCTCTCCACAGATAAATTACAGACACCATCCAGTAGCCAAACCATGATGGCACCTCCGGATGCTGCACCCCCCTGCAATCCCTACACAGATCTGGCTGGCACAGGCCACAAAACCACAGCTCGCCCCTATACACGAAGCCAAGCCAGAGCACAACTACAGCCATCTTCTCAGAAAAACTCTTCACAAAGTTCAAGAGGTCAAGACACAAAGGCTTTAGCAACTAATCCACACCTAATGACCCACCTAAGTGGTACTCAGGATATCACTCAAGAAATCACTCAAGATATCCCTCAAGCAACTAAGGAACAAAAGAAGAAAAGGCACACTAGCCTGGGAACTTCCTCTCGGCCCAGAACATTGGAGGCTATACACCACACCCCTCAACAGTATTTATAGGAACTCAAACACTGAGATCCTGCTCTGTTCCAGTAACAAGAAGCCGAAAGCACCAGCCTGAAGATGACGAGTGAGACCTCGTCGAAACGTCGCCTAGACACCCCAACTTTTACACGGGAAGACACCCGAGGACACCAAAACCTGCATATATATATATATATATATATATATATATATATATATATATATACGGTTTTTTAAAAAAATGACTTCCTTTCAAAAATAAAGGTAACAGGAAGAACTTCCCTTGAAAGCAGAGAGACACCAATATCCCTGTGTTAGCCAGCTGCACTAGCTTCCTGCAATTCAATTAAAGCTCAGGGGAAGACAAGATGAAATAACTAGTCTCATGGGTCTTTTGCAGATTAGGAAGCATGGGAGAAATGTTTAATGGAAAGAAAAACACATGGAACCGTTTGCCAACATGAAACAGTAATGTAAGAGAACCCCAGAGGGTGAAAAAGGGCAGTGGGGAGGTTGGCACAGTACCCTGCCACTATGCCCACATGGTACTAACCTTCCAGCCATTTCACCTCTTTTGGTAAGCAGCTTAAAGTAAAATGGGAAGCACTCTATGTCTTATACTGATGTGGGGAAGCTTGCCCTAACCAACTTCTCAACTGTGATCGTTTGCTTCCACTTTGCAGTGAAACAGAAATAAGATGAGCCTACACATCAGGTCTTCAACAAATATATGCCTTAGTTGAACTCAGTACCTTTATTTCTGAAGGATTAAAGACTATTAATGCTGTACAAGTTCTCTCTAGAATTTGTACTGAAGCTGTGAGTGGGAAGCAAGATATGAAACAGCCTGGCAAATGATCTAAAGTATCCTGCTTGGTCTTCAGTTCAGTTTTACTAATCACATACATGTGAATGAAAAGTCCAGCAGAGATTCTGGTTTCAGCTTTCTCAGAGCCAAATATTTAAGCAACAAGGATAAAGAGTTCAGCTCAGGATAAAGCTAAATGCCAAAGTTAAGGATGATGTTTACTCAGTGTGCAAACTTGTATTCTGCTCCAGATGATTAAAAATTCTTGTGCCTAACCAATGAAAGCATATGTATTCAGTACCCTGGACAGAGACAACATTTCTTTCATCCCTTTTAATTTATTAGTACGTGTGTGCATCCATGTATGTTTATATATACTATACTTCTACCAAATAATTGACGAAACTACACGTTATAACTATTCAATGGCTGCGCCGATTTGCTACATTCCATGGTTATCTTCCTGGTGAAAATATTAGAAATATTCAGCCAGGGACACCTGTCTTTTCATGTGAAGACTCATCTATAAAACCCTCACAGTATAATATCTATATACTATATAGATCATGTTTCACAAAACAATAACAAAATATGTCACCGTCAAAACTAAGAATGCAATGCAATCTAATTTTCTATGAAAGTGAGGCAATTGTCACAGTTAACGATTGAAGAACTTCCTT